>NW_020271712.1:0-2349 GCF_002803265.2 Melanaphis sacchari | reverse complement strand
TTATTTTTTTGCAATTATGCATAAACATTATGTTTAACTTAAATTTAATAAATTAGGTATGTTATATATTTTTTACATTATTTTTTCTTTTTTGCAATTTTGCATAAACATTATGTTTAACTTACATTAACTTAAATTATGTTTCATATTTTTTTACATTATTTTTTTTTTCATATAGCTTGTGTTTGAACTTTTAATATTTAACTTATATTAACTTAAATTAGGTAAGTTATATATTTTTACATTATTTATTTTTTTTTTTTTTTCATTAAACTTATGTTTAAACATTTAATATTGAACTTATATTAATTTAAATTAGGTAGATTATATATTTTTTAAATTATTTTTTTTTCTCTTTTGCAATTGTGCATAAACATCATGTTTAATTTATATTAACTTAAATTATGCTTCATATTTTTTACATTATTTTTTTTTTTTTTTTTTTTATTTTTTTTTTTTTTTTATTTTTATTTTTTATTATTTTTTTTTAATTATTTTATTTTTTATTTTTTTTTTCATTTTTTTTTTTTTTTTTTTTTTTTTTTTTTTTTTTTTTTTTTTTTTTTTTTTTTTTTTTTTTTTTTTTTTTTTTTTTTATATTATTATTTTTTTTTTTTTTTTTTTTTTTTTTTTTTTTTTTTTTTTTTTTTTTTTTTTTTTTTTTTTTTTATTTTTCAATATTTATAATTTTTTTCATATTTGGTTTATTATTAATTTATTTTGATAAATTTTATTTTATTGAATATATATTTATATATTTTAATTCTTGTATAATTTTATATGTTTTATTAGTTGATTGAATATCATTAATATTTATTTCTTTTGTTTTTTTAATTTCTTCAATAATTTTATTATATAGAATAGAATATATAAATTTTGATTTAAATAAAAGTCGATTTTTAATGTTAATAAATTTTTTTATTATATTTATATTTTTTTTAATTATTAGTCCTAATTTAATTAGAATTTTATTAGGTTGAGATGGTTTAGGAATAGTTTCTTTTTGTTTAGTTGTTTTTTATCAAAATAAAAAATCTTATAGATCGGGTTTAGTTACAGTTATTCTTAATCGTTTAGGTGATTTGTTTATTATTATATCAATAATTTGAATGTTAAATTTTGGTTCTTGAAATTTTATTTTAATTGATTATTATTTAAATTTTAATTATTTATTTTTTATTAGTTTAATAATTATAATAGCTTCATTAACTAAAAGAGCTCAAATTCCTTTTTCTTCTTGATTACCTTTAGCTATAGCAGCTCCTACACCTGTTTCTTCTTTAGTTCATTCATCTACTTTAGTTACTGCTGGTATTTATTTGATGATTCGTTTTAATGAAATTTTTTTAAATTTTTTTTTTTTAAATTATTTATTAATTCTTTCTTGTTTAACTATATTAATATCTGGTTTAAATGCTATTTTTGAATTTGATTTAAAAAAGATTATTGCTTTTTCTACTTTAAGACAAATAAGATTTATGTTTATGATTTTATGTTTAGGAAAAATTGATATATGTTTTTTTTATTTATTAATACATGCTTTATTTAAATCTATAATATTTTTAAGAGCTGGTATTTTAATTTTAAATATAAATAATAATCAAGATATTCGTAAAATAGGAGGTTTAATTAATTATTTACCTTTTTGTGGTTTGATTTTTATATTTACTTTAATATCTTTATGTGGTTTTCCTTTTTTTTGTAGTTTTTATTCAAAGGATTTAATTTTTGAATATTTTTTAATAATAGATTTAAATTTTTTTTTTTTTTTTTTTTTTTTGTTTTTTTTTTTTTTTTTTTTTTTTTTTTTTTTTTTTTTGAGGGGGGAGATTAAGTTATTTTTATGATATCCGAAAACTCATTTAATTTTTTTAGTTTTCAATCCAACTACTTAAACACCTATTTTAACTCTTATCAACCCAAATAATAACGATAATTAACACCTGAACGTTTATTTAAACTTTATATTTCTATGTTTGAACCACACCTGCACCTATATATACATACACTTTATAACGCCCAAAACCTGAATAAATTCCTATTTGGGCGCAGAGTCTTAAATTATTAACGATCAGTGGCGTAGCCAGGATTTTGCAAGGGGGGGGGGGGGTTAAGTGAAAATTAAACTTAGTTTTTTACAGTTTTCGTTATGTTTGTTGCCCAATTGAACTATTCAAGAACAAAGTTCAGTTGTGAACTTGTGAATATACAATATTATAATAATTTATATTATAAACACCTCAATATGAAAATAGAATTAATGAAATATATAATGATATAAATAATACATTTATTAGATATGGAAAGACAACGGGGGGGGGGGGAACACCCTCCCCCCGGACTCCACCC